>NC_056733.1:176661177-176683677 GCF_019279795.1 Protopterus annectens
CTGAAACCCTTCTGGCCGAAGTAATAGCTACCAAAAATGCGGTCTTCCATGACAAGAATTTTTTCTCACAAGTTGTTGCTGGTTCGAAAGGAGTGGATGTCAAGGCACCAAGGACCACATTCAAATCCCATGGCAAAACTGGATGCGATATAGGGGGACGAAGCAACCACGCCCCTTTAAGAAAGGCCTTACACAATTTGTGACTCATGAGTGAAGGATCCAAGGCAACATGGAAATTGAAAATTGCTGCTAATTTTACCTTCAGCGTAGAAATGGCGGAACCTTGGCTAAAAAGAGAAGCCAAAAAATCCAGAACCGCGGAAATGGGGGCTGTCAGGGGATCAAGGTTAGGCTGCTGGGCCCAAATAGCAAATCTCTTCCATTTGCTAAAGTAAATACCCTTGGTAGAAGGCTTATGCGAAGAGGACAATATTCGAACCACCTTGGGCAAAAACGCCTGTTGCCTGACAAAGGTTGGAAGCGGAGCAGCCAAGCCGCCAGTTTGAGAGTCCGTAAAGATGGATGGGCCTGCCCCGAATGATGAGTCAGGAGGTCCAGAATCGGATTCAGGATACAGGGGCTGTCCACTGCATACTTCTGCAGGAATGGAAACCACACTTGACGGGGCCAGAATGGGGCTATCAGGATTATGGTGCTTCCCAGACGGATCGCCTTCTGAATCAGTCTGGGCAGTAGAGAAAGTGGGAGGAAGGCATAGAGTAGACCGGAGGGCCATTTGTGGACCAGCGCATCCCTGGGTTCTTCCCCTTGAGCAGGGATTAAGGAGAAGTAGTTGTCGCACTTCGGATTCAGCGGACTGGCGAATAGGTTGCAGCAAGGCAACCCCCACCGGGTGAAGATCCGATCCGCCACTTGATCGTTCAGGGACCATTCGTGGGGCATCAGGATGTCCCTGCTCAGCCTGTCCGCTATAACATTGGATTTCCCGGGAATGTGAGTTGCCGCTAGAAACCTCTGGGAAGCAATCGCCCATTCCCACACTCTCATGGCTTCTCTGCAAAGGGGGTAAGACCTGGTCCCTCCCTGTTTGTTGAGGTACCAAACCACTTACATATTGTCTGAAAGAATCGCAATCGTCCCCAGTGGGAGAGAGCTGTGTAGTGCCTGCAACGCTAGAAGCACCACTCTCATTTCCAGGACATTGATATGTAGACGAGTCTCGTGATCTTGCCAAGTGCCTTGGACAGTCCTGCCCAGATAATGCCCCGCCCACCCTATCTGGGAGGCATCCGTGGTCACCATGGCAACGGAGGATGGAGGGTAGAAGGATTTGCCCAGGTTCAGGTTGGGGGAGAGAAGCCACCAGTGAAGATCCCGCCGACACGAGTCTGTGATAATTATCGGGTGGGACAACGGAAGTTCCTGGAAGGACCATTGGCTCGATAGGAGCTACTGTAGAATCCGCATGTGCAGTCTTGCCAGCGGAGCTAATAGAATAGAGGCCGCCATGGATCCTAAGAGTTGAAGGACTAACCTGGCCGGAACTTTCCGACGGGGCAATAGTTCCTTGACTTGGTTCTGTAAAATCCTTATCCTTTCTTTTGGGAGGTAGACTCACATTATTATAGAGTCTAGCTATGCGCCTATAAAGGCAACATGGTGTGATGGCAGCAATACAGACTTTTCCCAGTTGAATGTTATGCCTAGCAATTGACTCAATTAGATGGTAGTAGTCCCAGCATGAGTGAGTTGATGCTTGGTGGGAGCAGTGAGGAGCCAGTCGTCTAGATACGGAAACACCTGGAATCCAAGACACCTCAGGTGAGCCGTTACCACTGCCAGGCACTTGGTAAACACCCTGGGGGCTGTGGTGAGACCAAAGGGCAGGGCTAGAAACTGGTAGTGACTGGTTCCCAGGTGGAAGGGTAAATGAGTCCTGGATGCCTTATCTATCTTGATGTGATAATAGGCGTCCTTGAGATCGATGGAGCACATCCAAACTCCTTCTTTCAGCAATGGAAAAATGGATTGTAGCGTGACCATCCAGAACTTGGACTTCTTTACGAAGCAGTTGACACGGCTGTGATCCAGGATAGGTCTCAAGTCCCCTGTTCTTTTTGGCATCAAAAATAATCTTGAGTAAGTTCCTAATCTGGCCTGGCCTTCGGGGACTGGCTGGATGACTCCTTTTTCCAGCAGCTTTACCACTTCTGTAGCTGCTTGAACCCTTTGACTGGGTGGAACGTTTGGGATTTTCCTGGGAGGGGGGGATGAATAAACGGGATGGTGTAACGTCCGGCGATGATCCGGAGCACCCACTGATCCTGAGTGATGGACTCCCAGGCTTTCAGGTGCTCCGAAAATCGACCCCCGACTGGCTCCGGAGACGCACAGTCGGGCCGTCCCTCAGGGATGTTGGAAGGATGAGCCACGAAAGGATTCGCGGTCTCCTGTGTTGCGGGGGCCTCCACCGCCTCTAGGGCGACGTCTTCCAGAATAATTCCCCCCTCCCCTGCCTCTGGAGGGGGGCTCACCTTGATGAGCCGGGAAAGACCTTTGCGATTTCTTGAGCCACATCTTTCCTCCCCTCTGAACCTTGGGATAAAATCTCGTGGGAAGCAAAAAACGGGCCCCGATGGCAGACAAGGTCTTGCCCTCCTGCTCGCATCTAGTGAGGGTGTCCTTCACCTTGGGTCCAAAGAGGGAGGACCCATCAAAGGGGACATCTGTGAAAGAAGACTTGAACACCTCTGCAAAGTGACACAAGCGCATCCAAGCCTGCCTCCTTAGGGCTACGCCCAAACTCGCTGCTCTACCCGCCCCCTCAGCCGCATATGAAATGAGCCTCATGGACAAGTTAATGACAGACGACAGGGTCAACAGCTGGGCGTTGACAGACTGAGCCAACGCCTCAGGCATATGTCCCGACAGGGTATCTCCAAACTCCTTCATGAGATCCCTTTGTAGTCTTGTGAAATGGCACAAATAATTCAGTGACCGCAGGGTAAAGGTCGCTGAAGATAGGGTACACTTCCCGTACCTATCCATGCTCCTAGAGTCCTTGTTAGGCGGATGGATAGACGTTGAAGCCTTTGCCACATCCTGTTGAGTGGCAGATGCCACCACCATAGCATCTACCGGAACTCCCTTAGTGAGAAATTGCTTATCGGGGGGTGCAGACAAGAATTTATTGGGTCAAGTGGGGACAGGCTCCACAGAGTCAGGGTGTTCCCACACCCTTCGACAAATAATGTCCAGTAACTCGTCGAAGGGTGGAGATACCCAGGAGGTGGAGGGCTGGGCTCCGAAGGCCTTGAGGAACACCGACTCTTCCACGGAAGGGATCTTGGAAGGCCAGTCGCCCCTCTGTCTCAAGATCTCTAGTAAGTTCGAGAACGAGACATCGTCAGAGGACAACTTAGGGGATCCTTCCGCATCATCCAGATCGGTGTCTGAGGTGACGGACTCGTCTGGGGAGTCCACGTGCTTCCTCTTACACATCTTTTTCCTAGGGGTCTCCTCAGGCAAGGACTCTAACGGCCCTTTGGAAACTGGGGGACCACAGAAGGAGGTATCCTCAGGCCTGGGAGCCCCGCTGTCTGAGGACAGGGGTGCAACAGAGGCTCGAGTCGTCGCCAGGGAAGGAGCTACAGATTCCGGAGAAGTAATTAGGGGCTTTGCCAGTGCACTCCTCATGGCCTAGAGGGCAGGTCCACCAGTCTGCTGAAAGACCACCTCTGAGGCCCTGACCATAGTCGGGGCTCCCCTCGTCGAAGCACCAAGAGGAAGACTCAGAGCCGAAACCAGAGGCCCCGATGACTCCCCATCAGGCCCAACCGAACAGCCACGAGTACCAGGATCTGTCAAAATTATCGAGAAGGTTGGAGCAGACGTTGGTGCTGACGGACTAACAGTGGGTCTCGGAACCGACCCGACAACTTCCCCAGCTCCTGTAAACTCTGGCTCCGATGACCCTAAGGTTGTCGAAGGAGGAAGCAATGGTACAGGCAAGGCTGGCTCCGTAGCCGACTGGGCTGGAGCCGACAGCAATGTGGAAAAGTCCGGTGACTGTAGGAGCCTCTGTACGACCCTGTCCAGATCTGAATCAGCGAGCCTAGAGGATTTGGAGGAAACCAAAGGGGCTCGACAAACTGTATCCATAGGCTCCAAAATCACCGTAGGAGTTCGGCTCCAACAGCATCAGAGCCAAGGCAGACTCAAGAAACACCGAAACTTCTTTCGGAGCCGATGAAGTAGGAGCCGAAGAAACCAATCCCGGAGCCGACCCTCTGTCTATCGGCTCCGAAGCCATAGGAGCCGAGGGGAGAAATCCCAATTCCGAACCCCTTTCCATCGGCTCCGAAGCCCGTGGAACCGAGGAAGGGGAAGCAGAACTTGGTCTCTCATCTGTCGGCTCCGAGGGCAATGGCGCCGAGGTGAAGACATAGATTTTCCTCTTTTGGCCGGCGGATCCGAAAGACTGGTCGGAGCCGACTACCTCTTCTTCTTGCCACGAGGCTCTGAGGATAGAAGAACCTCCTCAAAAGAAGGTCTGATTAATTCTCTTAAAATCAGTTTATTTTTTCTCTCCTGGAGGACCCCCGAGGAGAAGGCATGACAAACACTGCAAGACGTTTGCAAGTGCTTGGCCCCTAGACAGTAAACACAGATGTCATGGCCATCTGTGATAGACATTTTGTATCCGCATTTGGTACATTTCTTGAAGCCAGAAGGCTTATGTTCTTACCCAGACATTCTCACAAAACACACACAGAAGGAGGAAAGGAATGGGGGTAGCTCTAAGTTAAACACTCTAAAGGCAGGGCTAAGGCCCTCTAAGTTAAACAGACCTAGCCCACCAAACACCTGGAATTTACGACAGAAAACAAACTTTAAGCTAAAATAATCAATACACAGTCAGACAACAAGATAGCTATGAAAATAGCTGTTTTTGGTTAATTCTTAAGAAAAAACCCACCAAAAGCCAAAATTTTGACTAAAAAAATAGAGTACTTAGCCACAGCCAACTCAAGACCACGTCTTATCTCTAGAAGCTGCAAATGAGATCTGGGGGCTTGGGTGTGGTGGATCCTGGTATAGAGGGGTTGGCCCAGCCAATCAGAGACTTTGTGCTAGTTTATCGGCCGAGTCGGAGCCGTTTCTCGGCTCCGAGCCCATCAGTTACGAATGTACGCGAGATAGGATCGCACTACATCATGAAGTTATGTCAGTTTTTTTAATAATAAATTAGAGGAATATTTAAAAATTGTCCCTGATTTTGTGCAAAAATCCCATATATTATTTTCCTCTGTCTAGAATTCTTGAACAAAGAAGTTAAGAGGTATGCATGTGTGCATCTGTTAATACACCGAGGGTACTAATTTTACGTTTCCACTGCCAAGAGGACAAATTTACACATTTACTCCCTCCTCCTGGAAAATATAAAGATATGCAAATTTTGGGCGCTTTGATTTTTGATGGCTCCCTGCTATAATCTTGAAAACCTGAGTGGTCTTGTTGGATTATTTGGGATCCCCTAGTATTATTTCAAAATGGGTTAAGTCTCAAAATGTTTTGCCCAGAAGGGCTAACCACTTTAATGTTTTCTATATAAAAAAAAAAACAACCTAGTAACAAGGAAATGTAGTTTTCCAGCCTTCAGGTTAGTGCACACATTCTTTAAGTAATAACAAATAAAGGTAGAGCTAGTTGAAGAGGAATTAAACAGGTAAACAAATTATTTAGAATAGACTATTTCATAACCAAAATGTATAGCTCTGCCTACCAGATGCTGAAATGAGTCTATAATATACCTGTATATTGTACTGTTAAAATGAAGTTAATATTTGACTAATGCATGCTGGATTGTATTGTATTACTATTGCATGCTGATTGTATTAGATATAATAAAATCCTAACCTGTACTGTATCTGGAGCTTTTCTCCCCAGGCCTCCGCTGAAAAAGGACCTGTGTTCAGTCGGACTTTCCCGGTTAACAAAAGTAAAATTGGTGACTCCATAGTCAGACACACTGACGTCCCGCTCACCAGACTGAGTAAGGAGAAGGTCACAGTAAGCTGCCT
The DNA here is from genome assembly GCF_019279795.1 of Protopterus annectens. Taxonomy (NCBI): domain Eukaryota; kingdom Metazoa; phylum Chordata; order Ceratodontiformes; family Protopteridae; genus Protopterus; species Protopterus annectens. The sequence goes on from NC_056733.1 coordinate 176,667,222, forward strand.
GTCGGGCGCTAGAATCCGCCACATAACGCAAGCACTCAGGTCTCTCAACAGCAGGTACAAATACGACTCAGTCATTGTCCACGCTGGTGTAAACGACATGAGACGTACCTCCTTGGACTACATGAAAAGAGACATTGAGGAGCTCTCTGATTATGTAGCCCAGGCAGGTATGACCCTGACCTTGAGCAGTATCCTACCTTCACCAAGAATGATGCCACAATACAGAGATAAGATGATCAGCTTTAACAATTGGCTTAAACTCTGGTGTCATTCAAAGGGGATCCAATGTCTGTCTGCCTGGGATGACATGCTGGACAAGCCACGCTGCCTCGCAAGGGACGGCTTGCACCTGTCACCCCTGGGATTCCGGATATTGGCAAAGGCTCTTGCCAACCCCATAGTGCCTTTTTTAGGCAAGGCTCAAATTCTAAACCTACCACCCTAGAACACAAAAAGGAAAAAACTAAGGGTAATGCTGCTCAATGCCAGAAGTCTAAATCTCAAAATGCACGCACTCGAGGCCCTTCTCAGTATGGAGAACATCGATGTCTGTGCAGTGACAGAAACCTGGTTCAAGGCTCCTGAGAGCACCCCAGCACTATCAGGTTTTACCTCTTATCATGCGTTCCGCCCCAAAATCCGGACAATACCAAGAAAGGAGGTGGGGTATCCATATTCATCAAAGACACCCACACCTCAAGACTGGTGGCAACGCATGATGCATCGGAGACCATCCAGGTGCAATTAACCATAGGCAAGACTGCTCTACAAATTGTAGCATGTTACAGGCCACCCTCACAAACTCAGGAACCTCACATGGCCTTCCTGAAAACACTAGAGGGGATAAATGTATCACCAAACACCATCATACTAGGTGACTTCAATTACCCTAATATAGACTGGGAACACTACTCAAGCCCAAACACCCTAGCCCAAAAGTTCCTGGAATTCATAAACTCAAATGCCATGGAACAACTAGTCACCATCCCCACAAGAGGAGAAAACATACTTGATCTCATCATCACGAACATGGGAGCACAATGTTCAACACTGGAAGTATACCCCTCACTGGTGAGATCAGATCACAAACTAATCTCGCTGGAGGTCCTCATCCCACCTCCACCTAAAATAAAAAGACCACAGTAAAGAACTTCTCGAAAGCCGACTTCACACTTCTAAAGACTAGTGTGGTCTCCTTTAAGGCCCCCGAGCCGGCAGAAAACAGTACTCAAGCTGCTGAATCACTTACAAATGCCTTCTACCAGCACCTGCAGGACTGCATGGATAAGGCAATCCCAAGCAAAACAAAGACTCTTTGTACCAAAGGCAAGCGTCCAGTCTGGTGGACCCCAGCCATAAACAAACTCTACAACAAAAGGAGGAAGCTACTACAAGATAGAGCAAAATCCTTAAAAGGTAAGACACCCTTGATCACTATAAGTAAAAAACTAAGAGCTCTCATAAAATCATCCAAAGCAAATTTTGAGAGAAAAATAGCTAAAGACTCAAAAGACAATCATAAGGCCTTCTTTAGCTATGTTAGAAACCTGGGAGGAAACTCCCAGATATGCTCAGAACTAGTTCAAAATGATGTGAAGATTACTGATCCCACAGACATTGCCAACATACTGGCTGACAGGTTCAGTGCAAACATCTCCCAAAAGGAGAGATATCTATCCCAATCGATTGCAGCCCCCCAAACATCTCCAACGCCCAGGTGAGAACTGCTCTCTCCAAAGCAAAAAACACAGCATCCATGGGACCTGATGGTGTCCCCGGCTGTGTGCTCCACGAACTCAACGAGGAATTAAACCCACAGCTAGGACAGCTGTTTAATCATAGTCTTACCTCTGGATACGCACCCAGGAGTGGCGCACTGCAACTGTGGTCCCACTTCACAAAGGCGGTGCCTCCACCGACCCTGGAAATTACCGGCCCATTAGCTTGACAAGCCTTATCTGCAAAGCCATGGAGAGGATCATAATGGACCTCATAAATAAAGACATAGGGAATTTGCAGACTTTGGATCCATCCCAGTTTGGCTTTGTCAAAGGCAGATCATGCCTTCTAAACTTGGTTGACTTTTTCAAACAGTCACCAAAGCCATTGATGAGGGAAAGGCAGTCCATACAGCCTACCTCGATCTGGCGAAGGCCTTCGATACAATACCCCACTCGGGTATCATTGAAAAACTCATCAGCTTAAATGTTAACCTATACATCACAAGATGGGTTGCAAACTGGCTGAGTGACAGAACCCACAGGGTCAGAGTTGCTGGCGCCATGTCAGACTCAAAGCCTGTCACAAGTGGTGTACCACAGGGCTCAGTTCTGGGCCCACTCTTGTTTGGCATCTACTTTTCAAGTACAAGCAAACACAGGAGGGTTATGGCTGACAAAGTTTGCAGATGACTGCAAACTGGGCACCATAGTAGAAAACACATCTGACACAGATATCCTTCAGAAGGGTCTCACAGAAACGGATAACTGGTGCCAGAGCCATGGCCTAAAGTTAAATGCCAAAAATGCATAGTCATACCCTTCGGAAAAACAAGGTTACCCCTAGCTACCAAATAGGTGGCAATCCACTGAGCACAGAAGAAGTTATCAGGGACCTGGGGACCCAGGTTGATAGTAGTCTGTCATTCGACACCCATGTAGCTAAAGTAGTTAGGAAGACCTTCTACATTGCCCACCTTATCATGAAGGGATTCTCATCTAGATCAAGGGAGGTCATAGTCTCCCTATACTCATCACTCATCAGACCAATGATTGAGTACAATGCCCCATTCGAATGTATCTGACCCGACACTTGCAGCAGCTGGAGAGGCCACAAAAGTTCCTCACCAAAAGGATAAAGGGTCTCAATCATCTGTCCTATGCTGCCCGACTGAAAGAACTCCAGCTCTATTCAGTCGCCACCGCTTGCTCAGAGGTGACCTTTGCCTAACATACAAGGCCATGTCAAACCCAGATTTGATGAATATGCTTCACCTCAAAAATCTAGATCCGTCAGAGTCACAAGGGCGGGAGACTTAAACCTCGACACGGCTATTAATAGGACGTGCTGGAGGGATAGATTCATCACCCAAAGACTCCCTATGCTGTGGAATAAAATCCCGGTATATGTGAGGCAGAGCACCTCGCTGGCCTTGTTCAAGAGAAATCTTGACCAATGGATGGGAGATCGCAGATATACCCCAGGGATTACCTCAGTGTCACTGCTCAACAGAGGCACAGCAAAATAATGGGTATAGCTCCCCATACTAAAGGGGTGGCGTAAGCCACAAAACTATGGGCTAGGCTTGTAAATGCCCTGGGGCAGATAGCCTAGTATGAACCTATGAACCTATGAACCTATAAATAAATAATATCTTAAGTAAGATCAGTGTCAAATATCCCTTTACATTCTTAAAACAGGGTTCAATCTGGTATTGCTTGTTTAAACCATGGTTTATTAAGTTAAAACAGCTGATAAGCGTCTTCACCCTTGCCAGAGCTTCATCAGATCTGAGTTATACACAGCAGTAATAAGTAATATATACATTTCTATTTTCCATATAAACAGTCACGCAAATTACAAAGAAGGCTTTAATCCAAAGTTACTTAAACAGATTAATTTCAGTGATAGTAAATGGAACATAGTTTACATCTTTGTAGTGAATGGTGGTGTTTACTCCTTATTAGGGTTACCACCTGTCCCTCTTTGTACAGGGCAGTCCCTTTTGGGACAGTTGAGTCCTGTGGTAAAAACTAAAAAAATGACATATGTACTGAGATTTTGGGATAGAAATTATTTCATCATTTTTTTAAATGTTACATAACAGTTATATTGTATCTGACATACCTAAATGTTACATGCAACAGCATAAGCAACTCAAATTCTACAAGATTTTTGCCTCATTTTTGGTCTGTTCCTCATAAAATTTGCAGTTTTCTGGCAAATCACTGAGGACTTGAAGTCACTAAATAAAGAGAGACATTTGATTTTCAGGCTTCATATCCTTCAGAAAAGATAAAAGGATGCAAAATCTGTCATTCTAGCAATGTTCTAAGTTTATAGGAGCAACAATTAAAATATGTTGCTATTTTTTGGACCCTCATCCCCCAATTATTTCTGGCTTTGTCCAGTTTTCTTGCACAGAGAGATTGAAAGGTATGTTGAAAGGTGGAAACTGTACTCCTTATTTAAGTAAGAGCAAAGTCAGTGTGGATCCAGCTGTTGATCAGTATGCTAGGTTTAATATCAAACAACAATCTAGTCGAGCATTTTTGTTACATTACTATAGTAAATTACAAAAACAAATGGCAGTGAGACTTAACTCCATGTGAAATGCTGTGATGGGAGAATGCAAACTGATCTCTGACACAAATCTTAGGTAAGACATTAAAACAACAGTGTACGTTAATAACTTGAACATACCTCTCATCATCTTAGCAAATGAAATCCGGACAAAGCCTGAAATAATGGGGCGGGGGGGGGGGGGGCAAAGGCTCAAAAATAGGGGCAATTTTTAAATACTGTTATTATATACTTAAAAATGTACTAGAATAACAGGAATTGTGTTAGCATGCAGTTCTGAAGGATGTGAAGTCTGAAAAAATGTTCTGTCATTATTTAGTGACTTCAAACCTCCATGATATGTCAGAAAAAAACACAAATGTTAGGAGGTACAGACCAAAAATATGAGGCAAAGCTAATAAGATTCTGCAAAAATGTGGATAATTGAGAGGTATGAATTTGAATACCAGCCGCGGTGGTTCAGCGCTTAGCGTTTTCGCCTCGCAGCAAGAGGTTCTCCCGTCCGATTCTCGGCTGGAGCGCCTTATGTATGGAATTTGCATGTCCTCCCCGCCGTCGAGTAACGTTAAAGACACGCAGGTAAGTTCGAGCGTGACCTTCGTTGAAGTTTGGGCGTCGGGCTGGCAACTCGGCACCGTAAAAATCCACTACCAATCATGATGCGGCGTGGCGACCCCTAACCGCGAAAAGCCGCAAGTCTTATCATTCCTGTACCACTACCTCCTCCACTTTTACTGTACAGTATCAGATACTGACCGCGAATTAATGAGCTCTGATATTTCATCGTTATTTACATAGGTAATACCAAACTTTCCAGAGCCATACCTCTCAATTGTATCTTATTATGAGGAATGTTCCTCATTTGGGATCATAAAATGTTCATGTTCTTAGCAGTTCCACATTGAAAGGCTTTGTCACACAGTCAGCGTTAGCAATTTTTAATTGATATCTATGGTAAATAGAACTGAATCCTGTTATTTCAAAGAATTGTTCTATAAGTAAAAATATCACATTTTAATCATCCTATGAGCTTCTTTAATTTGTTAGCAAGCTGTTGGTAACTGTTCCACATTTTGTCCATTTGCTCCACATTATGAAAAGTAGTATTCATCATTTTGGAGATTGAAGGTTGAGAGCTGTGTCCAGAATCGATGGCTTTGGCATGAAGGGAGCTATACCGTGGGAGTACATAGTTTTACACCTGTAACGGTTTAAAAATCAACATTGTTGCATAAAGAAAGAAAGAAAGAAAAAAAAAACAGCGTACATTGAGTGTTAGGAATCTGGTATGTTGAGTTAATTTAAAATGAAAATAAATATGAACGTATGAAGTTTGGCATAACCCATAAGTAAATTTAACAATCCTGTACTTCACACGCACTCATCACAAATTTGATGTCTGTGGTGCGCATGCTGAACAATAAAGCTGTTCTTGTCGAGTTGAAAAGAGAGGTGGTTACCGTACAACCATGGCGGCGCCCATGGTGTCGTGGAAGAGGTTATTTTCTCTGTTGTGTAGACCGAGTTTGGCTGGGGCGTGGGGTCGGATCACTGACCGGTTCGCTCGCAACAGGGATCGGGGCGGGAGGAAAAAGAGGAGGTAAGCGGGTGGCGCTTATGCCCTGTTAGCGGGCGGGGAAAGGCGGAAGTGCTTGTTGTGGGAGGAAATTAGCAAACTTCTGTCATGCATGTGTTTCCAGTTCTTGTCATGCTGTGTAGGTGTGCAATTCCGAATTTATTTTATGTAGCGTTCTTTCTTTTCTGCTTTATAATACCACTTGCATGTCTTTGGAATTGCTGTCTGGTGTGTGGGAAACATAGGTTTGTGGTTATCCTTGGTTATATTTAAACCTTCTAGGTCAAGTAATGGATTAATTTTAAATTCTTACTAATAGAAAGGGGACGTTTTACAGATTGAAGATGTGCAGTAAAATAGGTGAGTTTTAACTGGGAGTAGTGATTAACACTTTTGGACAAAAGTATGCAGAATACCTCGCTATCCAAAACCTTAGATGTGCCATTGCCACAAGTGTTTCTTACCTAGACCTTCCCCGTATTCCTCTCAGTTCTTCACAAGGTTTTGATTCTTTACAAAGGGCAGAAAAAATCCCCAGGTTTATCCACCTCAGCTAATGCCTCGAGCACCAATGTTTCATTGTCTCTAAATCAAAAATGGCTACCAGTACCAGAGAGATCAACACCTTCATGTTTTTCTCCACAGCCTTTTTGGCTGGACTGAAAGAGTGTCTATACTTGACCATTGAAGTGTTCCAGCAGAAGCGTAGTTGTGCACGCTGCTATCATAAAAATCACACTCAAAGGCACTAAATAATCAGGCTTTACCCATTAGTTTCTGAAGTGTTTGGCAGTGTAGACGCAGAACAGGGCAGTGTATCTGTATAGATGTAGACACCTTGAGTTGGCATTTTCCCCATTAAAAGCACCCAGTTTAGGTGTTAGCATTTTGGGGCCCCAGCAAATGCCAAGCTGGAGATGCCTGGGTACTTCCAGACTAAGTATCACCGTGTCACTGCCACCCCTCCTAAGCAACCTTTTAGTTGATGTTGCATACTTTTAGCAGTAGTAAGCACAGACTGACCTGTAGCTGCTATGTTCTTTCATTACAACAGGCTTAAGTATATTACTATGGATTTTGTAAACACAAACTCTCTGGACCAGATTGCCAATACACTAACCAGGGGTGCAACCAATCTGGATCCTGCCCTCACTAATATGGGATAGTGCTTCACACCCCCTAGTGCAGTGTCTTTTGTGGGAAGGTCAGATCAAAAAATGGTCTCCTTTTGAAGTAAAAATAAAACCTGGACCCCCATCTAAACCTGGAATATTCAGGCTAACTTCCTGCTATTGAGTGATAACTTCGATAAAGTACACATAAGTACCCTCAACAGCCGTGAATGCACTTTCAAAACAATACCCACAGCAACATGTACAACCCCATCTCATGGAGCCTCTTTTTCTAAGCCCATAAGGCAGGCCACCACACAGTCCAATGTTCTGGTCATGGGAGACTCCATTGTGAAATACACTGATGTCCCTCTCACCAGACTGTGTAAGAAGAAAGTCATGGTCATTTGTTTATCAGGGGACAGGGTCTACCACATTACGCACACACTCTGGTCATAGGACGACAAATACCAGTATGACTCAGAGTCCATGGGTATGTAAATGACCTGAGATGGACCTCCCTAGATTATATGAAGAGAAACATCATGGAGCTCTTGGAATGTGTGTCCCAAGCTGGTATGAGCATGGCATTGAGCAGTATTTTACTTTCTCTAAGGATGATGTCACAATATGGACATAAGACTATTCTGGTGTCATTCTAAGGGGGTGCAGTATTTGTCAGCATGGAAAGAAATGGTCAGCAGACCATGCTGCTTTGCTAGGGATGGTCTACACCTCTCTTCTCTAGGCTTTCAAATATTAGCTAAAACATTGTCCTTCCCCATAGTGCCTTTTTGTAGGCAATGCCAAACTGAAAGCACTTGCAACATAGCAAATCAAAACCAAGAAAATCTAAAGGTGTTACTGCTCAATGCTGGGAGTCTAAACAAGAAACCACTTCCTACAAGCTCTCCTCATCGTACAAAATGCTGTCATTTGTGTAGTGACTGAGACATGGTTTAAAGCTGCTGAGCGCACACTGGCAGTGCAAGGCTATAATACCTTCCACGCATTTAAACCAGCTACTACACAGACAGGGATTAAAGGCGGAGGTGTCTTGATTTACGTCAAAAATAAATATACCTTAAGGCTGGTCAAACAGGTCAATGCATTTGAGCTTCACCATGTTGAAATCACCATAGGCAAAATCCCATACCCTTCCTTACAATCCTTCTCTGTGACCCAGGAAACCCATAACGTGTTTAAGCTTATTGGAAATACTCGCCGTCCAACCCAATACTTTTTTCATGGGTGACTTTAAATACCAAACTATTAAATGGGAATCATGTATGACACCAAACGTGCAGGCAGAGAGATTCCTGGATTTTGTAAACACAAATGCAAAGAAAATGGACTGAGTACTGAGTTCACTCTGACAACGACACAAAGTACCTGAGATCTGTAATACAGTCTGAAGAAGCGATCTGGGTAGATCGCAAAAGCGTTTACTTCTTTTTGTTTAATAAAAGGTAAATCTGTCGTGGAACTCTGCAACTTCTTTTTTCTACAATTTTGTAAACACAACCTCCCGGGACCAGACTGTCAGTACGCTGACCAGGGATGCAAACATACTGGATCTGGACTTCACTAATATGGGAGAGTGCTACACACCCCCCTAGTGTAATGTCTTCTCTGGTAAGGTCAGACCACAAAACAGTCTCCTTTGAAGTAAAAAATAAAACCTGGAATGTTTAGGAGCAAATCTAAGGCTAACGTCCTACTATTAATAGGTTCATAGGTAGGTACTAAGCTATTGGCCCTATGGCCTATACAAGCATAGGCAAAAAGGTACCCTGGCTTTTGCCATCCAAGAAAATTATTTTCCTGTGCCCCTGTCGAGCAGAGCCACAGAGGTGATCCCTGGGGTGAATTTCCTATTTCCCATCCAATCAACAGGATTTTTCTTGAAGAGTGCTAATGAGGAGCTCTGTTTGATATAGATAGGTAGTTTGTTCCAGAGTATGGGAAGTCTCTGGGACAGGAATCTATCCCTCTAGCATGTTCTGTTTATTGTGGTGACAAGGTTTAGGTCCCAAGAGCGTGTAGCTCGGAGGGATTGGGATTTCTTTAAGTGGAACATGTCCAACAGCTTTGTGTTTGACATAACTTTGTATGTTAGGCAGAGATCATCTCTGAGTAGGCAATATGCGATGGAGTAAAGCTGGAGTTTTTTGAGATGGTCTGCATAGGGCATCTGTTTGAGGCCGGTAATCCTCTTTGTGAGGTATTTCTGCGGCCTTTCCAGTTGTTGTAGATGTCTTGGGAGGTACATACCAAAAGGGACGTTGTACTCTATAATGGGTCTAATGAGTAGAGGGGAACAATGACCTCTTTTTTTTCCCTGGATGAGAAACTTTTTGTGATGAGGTGTGCCACATAGAAGGATTTCCTGACTACTATGGCGATGTGATTATCAAAGGAGAGACTACTGTCCACCTGTGTCCCAAGGTATCTTATCACACTTTTGGTGTTAAGTAGACTACCACCTATGTGGTAGCTCATGGGTACAGAGTTTTTACCAAAGGGGATGACAATGCACTTTTTTGCATTGAGCTTGAGGCCATGGCTTTGACACCAGGCATCTGTCTCAGTGAGGCCCTTTTGTAGGATGTCCACATCATTAGGAGTTTCAATTATGGCTCCTAGTTTGCAGTCATCTGCAAACTTCATTAGCCAAAGACCTTCTGTGTTAGCCTGTACTTCAGAAAAGTAGATACCAAACAGGAGATGACCCAGGACTGAACCCTGTGGTACTCCACTTGTCACTTGTCTGAAGTTGGATTTGGAGTCTGCTACTTTCACAGTGTGGGTTCTGTCAGTGAGCCAGTTGGCAACCCATCTTGTGACATAGGGATTTATACCTAGTTTAGTGAGTTTATTTATAATGCCAGAGTGGGGGAATGGTGTCAAAAGCCTTGGTCAGATCTAGATAGGCTGTGTGAACCACCTTACCCTCGTCTACAGCTTTGGTGACTGCTTCAAAGAAGTCAATCAGGTTTAGGAGACATGATCTGCCTTTTACAAACCTGAACTGGGTGGGGTCCAGAGTTTGGAGATTACCAATGTCTTTGTTTATAAGTTCCATGATGATATGTTCCATGGCCTTGCAGACCAGGCTCGTTAAGTTAGTGGGGTAGTAGTTCCCGGGGTCCATAGTGGCTCCCTTTTTGTGGAATGGGATAACCGTCCCTGTGCACCATTCAGTGGGCACAAAGCCTGAGGTGAGGCTATGACTGAACATGATGCTTAGGTGGAGTGCCACTTCATTCTGTAGTTCATGTAGAATGCAGCCTGGGATGTTGTCCGGTCCCATGGATGCTGTGTTCTTGGCTTTGGAGAGTGTGGTTTTTACCTCTCCAGCCGTGATTACAGGAACTTTGCATTCTTCTGGTATAGAGATGGGCCCTTTAGGGGGTGAGAGGGGAGGGGGTAAAGTTAGCGGTGAACCTATCTGCCAGGATGTTGGCAATATCAGTTGGTTCTGTATATTTAGTGCCATTGTGCTGTAACTCAGAGCAGATCTGAGTGTTGCCTTTGAGATTCTTGACATAGCTATAGAATTAATTGATACCTTGGCAAAATTTCAAGCCCCCATAAACTGTGAGGACACTGCTGCCTACATGGAACTGTTCACAGAAGTCCTATACAAGCATTTTAATATAGCTGCATAGAGACAGCTAGCTAACCCACAAGGAAGAAGTACAGAACTAACTCAAAAAACAAGCCCCCCTGGTGGAATCATAACATCAGTAGGCTATATAACAGAAGGAAGTAAACCATGGCAAAAATTAGGAGGCATAGCACCCAGCAGGATAAAATCACTCTAGTCAAACTAAACAAACAACTGACAGGACAGATAAAGTTTACCAAAACCAAATATGAGTTAAATTTGGCCTCCCAGGCCAAAGACACCCACAAGGCATTCTTTAGCTATGTCCACAGCCTCAAAGGCAATGCACAATTGTGTGCAAAGCTCCTTGTTAATGGAGCCACCTGTACTGATCCAGAAGATAATAGCAAAACTATAGGCAGCCAACGTCTGCTCTAACTTTACCCCCTCTCTCCCACTCAACCTCCCCTCAGGAAATCCCCTCAGGAAATACCATCAAATGTAACTCCTACTACTATTACTTGATAACAAGGTTTTAATGCTCTCTCTAAGGCCAAGAGCACTGCATCGATGGGCTCAGACAATATACCAGGATGCCTTCTAAATGGTGTTAAATATGACCTACCAGGCTGTCTGCAATTGCTATTTAACTGTAGCCTCCAAACAATCTTTGTGTCTCATGTTTAGAGAACAACAGTAGTCATTCTTTTGCATAAATATGGGCCAGCTACATACCCTGGAAACTACAGACCATAAGTCTCACTAGATTTGTATGCAAATCCTTGGAAAGAGTCATCATGGAAATGATCAGTAATGACATAGGAAACCTCCAAACAGTGAACCCAACCCAGTTTGGTTTCGTCAAGGGCAGATCATGCCTACTCAACCTGGTGGACTTCTTTGGTGAGGGCAAAATGGTTCACGCTGCCTACCATGACCTGGCCAAGGCATTTGACACAATATCCTGCTTGGGCATTGTTGATAAATTCAATAGGTTAGGTATAAATCCCTATGTCATCCAGCTCATAGACAGGAGTTGGGACGATAGAATTAGGGAGTCCACCTCTTCAAAGAAGCCAGAAACAAGCAGACTCCATCAGGGATCAGTTCGGGGACTTCTCCCTTTTGGCATTTACTTCTCTGAAGTCGGGCCTTTGGCTGACTAAATTTGCAGAGGACTGCAAATTAGGACGAGTCATAGAATCCCCCCATTGACCCAGTTGTTAGCCAGAAAGGGCTGACACCAACAAATAACTTTGTGTCAGAGCTATGGACTAAAACTAAATTCCAAGAAATGCATAACAGTATCCTTTGGGAAGTCATCAACCCCCTGGTAACTATCATATTGAATACACCCCTAAGAGTTGGCCAGTAGTGAGGGACTTGAGGACACAGACAGTAATATAGCCTTTGGTCATCAAGTGTCCTCTACAGTAGTGAGGAAATCATTTTGTTTTGTGCAACTTATAGACAAGGGAATGGCATCTAGATCTAAGGAGGTCAGTGTTCCACTGTATTCAGCATTCTTCAGATCTGTCATGGAGTACAGTGCCCCCTGCAATATATACCCAACTAGACATATCCAGCAATTGGAATGTCTAGAAAGGTTCTTCACTAAAAGAATACAGAGCGTAAGTAACATGTCCTCTGCAGACTGTCTGAAAGCCCTATTCTTGTATTCTGTCTCCTACAGGCTGTTGAGGGAAGATCTATGCCTGGCATACAAGGGATTGTCAGACCCCACCCTTATGGAACTCTTGTATATCCGCAAAACAGCACCAGAATTACCCATTCTAAAGACAGATGATGCCTGTGATATAAATAGGACCTAATGGAGAGACGGATGTGTATTCCAAAGACACTACCCCTTGTAACATGTTCCCCAGGGATGTGAAACAGAGTTCCTCCTTACCCCATTTCAAGTGCAGCTTGGATAATCAGGTGGGGAATAGAAAGTTCATCCTTGGTTTGGCACCTATATCTCTAATGGACAAAGGTAGCCTGAAAAGGGTTCATCTGCCAGGCCCCTGCTTATAAATTTTTCATCTCCCAAGTCCCTGCATACACCTGCCAAGGGTACCAGAACTTGTCAGAGATTTGGGATGCATGGCTAGGCTTAAAACGGTCCTTATCATTAGCCTAATACACATCTATGAACTATTTCAGCCCAGTGTTCTTCATTATTGCAATTTGAACAACATCCGTCATATTGCTGGTAATCAAAGTAATAGTTCAAAAAAATGTCCCCTTTCCTTCTTGGTCATACCTCTCACCTGCCCCAGATTTTGCTGAACATTGTTGCCTTTCTGGTAAATCACTATGGATTACAGTCAAATTACATACCCTGAGGATTACAGTTGGTCATTAATGCCAGACATATTTCTCAAAGTCATAAATCAAGCATTCTGGATGAAGTCAAAAGTAAATGGGGGGGAGGCAAAGGCCCAAAATTAAGGACAGATTTTAAATATTGTAGACCAAAAACAAGGAGCAACGACAACTAGTAAAACAAAAAAGGCTGTGCAGTTGCCACGCAGGACTGTATTTATTAAAATAACTCAACAAACTGGTAACAAGAATTAATAAAATAAAATCACAGAGCAGAACACACCAGTACTTAGCACTTTCACCCGTCTAATCTGTGGGCATCTTCACAGTACTGAAAGCTTCACTCAGATAACGTTCAATTAAATATGCTTGTTAATCTACATTATTACTTAACCATATGTAGTTAATTAAACAACACCTCTGATGGAACAATAGACAAACTATAAGAATAAGTAACACCATAAAAATAAATAAATAAAAAATGAATAATCAAGCTGTTCATATTCACAATAGTAGTGTGTAAGGGTACAGTTGTTATATTAGATACAACCTAAAACTGTAAACTATACATTTAAATTCTATGCAAAAATAATCAACTGAAGAAGTGAATACCTCCAATAGTTACAATTCATAAATAAATTCATTCAAAACGTCGATAGAATATCATATACAGAATAGGACATGTTCTTCCCAGTATGCAAGAAACATGTTTGCGTAGCTATTGGCACAAGGTGTGCCCATAGCTACGCCCTCTCTTTGCTTGTAGATGTTGTTCATAAACATAAAGAAGTTATTCTCCAGTACTAGCTCTAAAAAATGCACAATCAAGTCAATGGATTCAGCAGAATAGTCACTGTGTTGCTTCAAATATTCTGTAATATCACTTAATCCCAGTTCATTGGAAATTACAGTAAAAAGAGATTTTACATCAAAAGTGATGAAAATGTACTCCATTGTAATTGTAATGTCCTTTATACATTCATAAAAATCAATTAAAAATTGTTTAGAGTCTCTCAATACCATCATATTAGTATTCAATACCGACCTGAGATGTTTTTCAACATAAACAGAAAGATGTTCTGTTACCCAATTCCGACCTGAGACTATGGGTCTCATAGGAGGGTTGAGTGGGTCTTTATGTATTTTGGGTTGTCCATATATGACTGGTATGACTGGAGATGAAATAATAAGATAACCAAATAGGTCTTTATTTATTAAATTACTCTTAAAGATGTCATTAATTGTCTCATGCACATATTTAATAGTATGTTGTACATTCTGCATAGAAGCGGATATGTAAAAGTCATCATTTAACATATTTTCCATTTTCTCTATGTAATCAGACATGTTCATAACAACAATTTTACCCCCTTTATCCACAGGTCTTACTATAATATCAGGGTTATTCTGTAGTTTCCTGAGACTTAATCTTTCTTTAAATGTTAAATTGTCTCTTTTTCTAGCTGTTTTTTTACTACTGTGATAAATGTGTAACTCTTCTTCAGTAAGTTTCATATAGGCCTCCACTAAAGGATGATTTGATGGTATAAATTCACTTAAATTCTTGAATTTATGCATTTCCTTATTATTTAAGTTACTATTACAGTCTTTATATATTAATTTAAGCATAATATTTCTACAGAATAATTTAAGATCTAAAATAGTGTCAACTAATTGACTAGGAATGAAGTTCAGTCCTTTACTAAGTAATGTCATGTCATCATGTGTCAGTATAATATTAGACAAATTGTGGATTAGCGTTTGTTTGTCCACATCTTTTTGAGTGTCTTCTGATGTACATATTCCTCTGATAACTTCCTCTTCGGTCTCCCCCTGCTCATGGAACGTGATCTGTATGGGCCCTTCTCTGTTCTCACTGGCAGGGGAAAAGACAACTGGAGTGGTTCATCAGGGACTAGCCCTTATATACATATATATATATATATATATATATATATATATATATATATATATATATTTATATATATGGATATATAAAAACCTATATAAAAACCTATACTGAAGCAAAAGAAACAGAATGGATTATTCTGTTGAAAGCTGATAAAGACCATGGGCTGAATGAAAGAGCTTCAATTAAACCAAAATTGAGACAAAGGAGAAATATTAAATAATATGTGTTTTTATATGTTCATACTGTGTATTTTTATTTAGCACATTTTATTAAGCATGCTTTAAGCAATGTTTTTATGTGTTCACAAGTGCTTGAATTAGTATATAGATATATTTGATGATTTTATGCATTGTCTCTTTAAAAGCTATAATTAATAGATTGCTTAAGTACTTAATTAGTGCACTCAGAGAAGTATATATTACAGAGACTTTTATTGAGTATGTGTTGGATCTGAAGAAGCTACATAGCGAAAGCGCTTATCCTGTCTGTTTTCCTGTCTTTTTTGGATTAGAGCTGGAGTTTTTACATCATATACCTTTGGATTTTTTAATTTGGTGATTGGTTCCTGCTAACGCTGTGGTTTACCTTTGTTCAAGATTATTTTCAGCATCTTTCTGAACCTACGCGCTAACCTGCCACAGTTGTGGACATTGCATTCTGATTATTCTTATAGTTTGTCTATTGTTCCATCAGAGGCGTTGTTTAATTAACTACATATGGTTAAGTAATAATGTAATTAGTTTAGATTAACAAGCATATTTAATTGAACGTTATCTGAGTGAAGCTTTCAGTACTGTGAAGATGCCCACAGATTAGATGGGTGAAAGTGCTAAGTACTGGTGTGTTCTGCTCCATGATTTTATTTTATTAATTCTTGTTACCAGTTTGTTGAGATTTTAAATATTGCTTTTATCAAATTAGAAAGTTGATAGAATAACAGGTTTTGCATTAATGTGCATTTCCTATAGGATAAGAAGTCTGCAGTTCAGATGTCTGCTATTATTTTGTGACTTCAGGTGATCCTCATTGATTTGCCCCAAAACCACAAATTTTATGAAGAACAGACCAAAAATATAAGGCAGAAATCTATACATTCTGGTAAATTCTGGATAGTTGAGATGAATGATGCCAGGCATTAGCGTTTCATACTTTGGTGATAGTGGATAACACTGGACTGGCTCATATTCATAGACTCAAATTATACTCAGTCCAGTGTTCTCCATTATCGCAGGCCTTTGAGCAAGCATTACTGACCTCCCCTGAAAAACCTCCTTCACTTCAGTGACACTTCATACTCCATTAGGAACGCTGACAATAATGTATTGGTTATTATTCCTGGTAGCCTTTTGAGCTGAAAGTTAAATAGCAGTCTTCAAATTTGCCCAGCCGATTTGAATAGAATCCATCAAGCCATGAAAAGTGCTCCTATATTGGAAAAATTCCACAAAGCCCTCAAGAAGACACTACTGAAACTGTATTGTTGCTTTTCCACTCATTTATTTATTTGTCTGTTGACTGGGAAAAGTCTGATTGGGCAAATCTCAGTTTCAGCAGAGGTCCAGGTAGAAAAGCTCCACAGTGAAATTATACATGATGTGCATTTATAATTACAGTAT
>NC_056733.1:176688677-176691177 GCF_019279795.1 Protopterus annectens
GAGGGAGGCTTCTTTGTTCACCAGTTTGGAGCAGCCTATCTGTCCCTGGAGGAGTATTCCTAGCGCAGGAATCTGGTAGTTTGTTGGCTGTTTTGGGCCAATTTCTAGCTCTTTCAAGTCCGCCGGTGTAAAACCCGCTGTAGCGTGGCTTTGCGTGATTTTGTGCATAGCGCGGCATCGAGCAGCGCCGCTTATTTGGGTTTGAGCCTTGGAACTGATCTAGTTCTCATAATAAACATCCTATTCCTACGTTAAAGCCTAGCACTTGCTCACTAAAGCAATTATATAAGTCAGCACTAAAAAATTAAAAGCCACTACACCCTCACAAACTCCCCTTGAGTAACTTTTTCCCCATTGGCCCTTTTTTTCAATTATAAAGGAATTCCCAATACTATTCTAGCATGTCCAAAGGTCAGTTGTCAATCTCCTCTCCGGTCCAGCTGGTGAACCTGGGAATCTTGAGGCAATGTTACAACTGCCTAATGTACACAGACAACCCTCTCCTCCTCCCAACAAATTCCAACACATGTGAGAGATGCAACCATATAGCCAAACTAGAGGCTAAGCTCTCTCAACTCAGTACTGGCGTAACCAGTCAGGAGGAGAAGGAAACCACACTCCCTACAATTCCAGTCTCACACAGACCTACCACAACAGCAAACCAAACACATAAACACACAAAAACATACTCGGAGGCTCTAAATAAAAATCTGCCTAAGCAGCAGAGACCTCCAAAGCAGACACCCAAGCAACCGCTACCCCAAAACAAAACGCGTGCAACACATAGCTCACAAAGCTAGTGTGCCGAACAGTCACAGCCCTTAAGGCTAAACAACACACCTGATACACTTGTAATAGGTGACTCTATCATCAGGCACACTGACGTCCCGCTCACCAGGCTGAACAAGGAGAAGGTCACGGTGAGCTGCCTATCGGGCGCTAGGATCCGCCACATAACACAAGCACTCAGGTCACTCCAAGGCAAGTACAACTATGACTCAGTCATTGTCCATGCTGGTGTGAATGACCTGAGACGTACCTCCCTGGACTACATGAAAAGAGACATAGAGGAGCTCTCTGAGCATGTAGCCCAGGCCAGTATGACCCTGACCTTGAGTAGCATCTTACCCTCACCAAGAATGATGCCACAGTATGAAGACAAGATTATCAATTTCAACAAGTGGCTTAAGTATTGGTGTCATTCAAAGGGGATCCAATGCCTGTCAGCCTGGGATGACATGCTCGACAAGCCACGATGCTTCGCTAGGGACGGCTTGCACCTGTCACCCCTGGGCTTTCGGATATTGGCAAAGGCTCTTGCTACCCCCATAGTGCCTTTTTTAGGCAAGGCTCAAAAGACAAACCCACCTCCATAGGTATCACAAGGGTTAAGAAACTAAGTGTAATGCTACTCAATGCCAGAAGTCTAAACCTCAAGATGCACGCACTCGAAACTCTCCTTAGCATGGAGAACATCGATATCTGTGCAGTAACAGAAACCTGGTTCAAGGCTGCGAGAGCACCCCAGCACTACCAGGTTATACCTCATACCATGCTTTTCGGCCCCAAAACTTGGACCGAACCACAAAAGGAGGGGGAGTATCAATATTCGTCAAAGATACCCAGACCTCCAGGTTGGTGGCACAGCACGAAGCATCAGAGACTATCCATGTGCAACTAACAGTGGGTAAAACTGCCTTCCAGTTTATAGCCTGCTACAGACCACCCTCCCAAATCCAGGAACCCCACTCGGCCTTCCTGAGAACACTGGAAAATATGAAGGTCTCTCCAAACACCATTATATTGGGTGACTTCAACTACCCAACCATAGACTGGGAGCATTACTCTAGCTCCAACACCCTAGCCCAAAGGTTCCTAGAATTTATAAACTCAAATGCTATGGAACAACTTGTTACCACTCCCACAAGAGGGGAAAACATACTGGACTTGATCATCACCAACATGGGGACTCTATGCTCCAGACCAGAAGTGTATCCCTCACTGGTAAGATCAGACCATAAACTAATCTCACTGGATATTCACATCCCGACCCCACCCCTGCCCAGAAAACCACAGTGAAAAACTTCTCTAAAGCAAATTTCACACTCCTCAAAACCGAGGTGGAATCCTTCAAAGCCCCCGGGCCTGTGGATAATACGGCCCAGACCACAAAATCCTTTATAAACGCATTCTATGAACACCTTCAGGAATGCATGGATCATGCAATCCCAGATAAAACCAAGACCCAATCCTCCAAAGGCAGACGTCCTGTCTGGTGGACCCCAGCCATAAACAAACTATACAATAGAAGGAGGAAGCTACTACATGACAGAGCAAAATCCAAAAAAGGGAAGGCATCTCTGATCAGTATTAGCAAAAAACTACGGGCACTCATAAAATCATCTAAGGCCAGCTTCGAGAGAAAAATTGCACAGGACACTAAGGATAATCACAAGGCTTTTTTTAGTTATGTTAGGAACCTGGGTGGGAATTCCCAGAT